>NC_056728.1:373272701-373320201 GCF_019279795.1 Protopterus annectens | reverse complement strand
TGTAGTTGGCATCATTGTTAGAGTTTGTGCATTAGTAGTAAATGCATTAACATGATTTGGCAGGAAAGAACTATTATCTGTTGCTGTTTTTCCAGACTGGACATGTCTGGAGGTAGAAGGGAAGGTGCTCAATTTAAGGCTCAAAGGTAGCGTGTCGATGAGTCCAAAATCTTTACTGGACTCTTTGTAAAGGACCACAGCTAAAGACTCTTGCAGGAGGACTATACTAGCTCCCAGTACAAGTCTGAGGTTTGGAAAAGTCTGGCCAAGGCTGTCTCCAGTGTGACTGACATTCCACGCATTTGAGAACAGTGCAAGCACAATTTCGATGACCTTAAAAGACACAAGCATGATACACTCAATCAGTGGCTGACTGAGTTTAGGACTGCTGATTTCCTACAAATGTGTATGTATACAGGTAATGAGAATTAGATAGACAGTTCATATATGCAAGACTGGTATGAATAATGCTCTTCTCTTGTTCTCTTCTTTTTATTCCACAGCCAACCAGGATATAATGAAGAATAGGGAGGCCCAACCTGAGTATTTGAAAATACTGGGGGAAGCAAGGGGTAGGTATGCAGCACAACATAACTGTTATTTTATCTAAAGTATTGCTCTTCTGTACAGTAGTAGCAAATTAAGCATGCATATCCTAACTGTAAAAATAGGCATGCATTCTTTAGTCTGTAGCACAAGCCAGCTGTAGGAGTCAATTTAATACTGTAGTCAGATGTTGTGGGCCACAAGTAACAAATATATAGTCAAATCATTTAAAAATATTGCATAATAATTTCAACAGAAGTAGCATAAATACTCTGCTGTTAACTCAATCTGTATAATTTGACCCATATGTGCAATATATGCACATTGAAATGAATACTTTGAGCAATCATCAGTTATAGTTTGTGGTTCTTAATAAGTATACTTAAATGTAAAAGTATAAATAAATTATTTATATTGTAATAAGTCATTGTATGTTACATATGATGATCCTAATTATCTCTTTTTTTCTCTTACCCCAACTCTTATCTCTTTTTTAGTTTTATATGTGTGGTCACAATGTTTTAATGTCATCCATTTCTGACAATTCACAAAATGCTTTACAGCACAGGGAGGTAGGCCAACCAGTGTGACTCAGCCTGCCTCAGCTCCACTGGCTCCTGCACTGATGCCCAGAACATCTGGGACTTAGCCTGGCAGTACTGCCTCTGCTACCAATGCACTTCCTGGGCCCTCCAACATCTGGTAGCATTACCCTGGAAGCTGATGCTGTGGTACCCTCTAGGAGTAGTGAAGGAGGGGGGATTTTGTCACCTGCCAGGAGTTGCCAGGCTAGGTGCATACGGTCATATGCACAGCACCATTGTTTCATGCCTATGCTGTATGGAGAGAATGCTCTCTGCTATGGTCTGTAGAGAAAGAAGTCAAGCATTCCAACAGCCAGCAGAGTAAGGGGACAGTGATGACAGTTCTGTGGGTGAGGGCTAGATTCTCAGTGTCCCCATTTGACTGGCATAGGTATCCACTGTCCCCTCCCTATCCTGAATCATGGTGTCCCCCAAACTGTTGAGTCCCTTACCATCCCCATGTCTTGCCTTGTTTACCTTGTTTGTCTGCATCCACTTCATTACCAACCATACTTACCTGACCTAGAAATACTTAAATCCATTACCCAACATTCCTGTCTTACTAAAGCAAAAAATAAAAATGGGTACCTGTCCCACAAAAATATCATCCCATATGTTGCTCTCCACTTCACACATATTTCTTCCTGACACACTTGATTCAGTTCATTTGGCTGTACAACATAATTACATTGTTGTTACCCCACTTTGTTGAGTTGACAGTCCAAATTTAGCTAATATTCTGTACATATTTTACACTGTTGAAGTAGTGGATAGCCATAGTTCTTTCCTACCTCCTTCTTGAACATTTCTATATTGCTTTCCTTTTGTTCTTCCTTCTGCTTGCCCCCCATTTCACCACTTTCCTATCTACCCCATTTTAAAACCTTTAATTTGGTCAAAAAATAGAATCACACACCACATACAAAAGTGAAAAAAAAAACAGTGATGCCCTTCACTTTTTGTCCGCTGCATCTGCACAGAGTTTGGCATCACATACCAATGCTGAGCGATGGTGAGTACCTCTTTAATGGTGCTGTTACCTCTGTGTAATGCTGTTTAAACATGCTGCAAAAACATAACATACAGGGAAAGCAGAATAAATAATTATTTAATTGCATTCTAAGTACATATTTAAAAGTATTAGATACACCTAGACTGGAACCCGGAATTATCTGGGCTCAAAAGAAATATCTCAGTGCACTTTCACTTGCTGTCACAGAGTCAGATAAGCAGCAGGTATGTTTCTTACAGTCAGTATTTTCCACAGTGCTCTCGTTTTTCTCATCGCTTAACCATGCGCAAATGGGGAAAGCAGTATAAATGTGTATCTCACATGCGCAAATGTTTTGCCATCGAAAATGCAAACCAGCTACTCAGTGTTGCCCTATGGAAAGTGCACCTTATCATGAGTTACTTATGTTTACCATTCATTTAGACTTCATCCCATGAGAGTACATGTAGAAGCACAATCAAAGGGAAGTCACGTTTTAAGGAAATAATACATATTTACACTGTATCTGCGTGTTACTTGCACCCATGCACTTGAAACTTGGTCTCTCAGTACTTGTCCACTTGTTCCCAACTATATCAATTACACTACCAAAATAAGTAAAAAATGCTTTCTTATATATCATGTATATCATTATACTAACAATTCACATTCAGATTTTCCAATAATTGTAGTAATGTGGACAGCTGTTTTCACATAGTTTGTAAAGCTGTCTCTTAAAGAACACACTGCACATTGGAAACACAACAGAACATACTACACTTTGCATGGTCATCAATCTGGTAACATGCAGGACTTTAATATCCTGACAGTCATACATAGCTAACCATCCATTTCATATAGGCCTCCCAGCATCTTCTCTCAAACATGCAATGATCATATCATCCACTATAAATTGTACTACAGCATCATAAAAATCAGACTTCTGCCATGTTGCTTGCCTTAAGCACTGAGTTTTCTAGTCAGTGTACTTAGGTAGTGGTTCTGTTCTCACTTCAGTCAACTGGTGTGTTTGTGTCTGTTTAGTCAGAAGAGCATAGCTGTGTATCCTTCACTCATCAGTACAATCCAATGGAGTACCAATATTCTCACAGTTGTACATGCCTACATATCCATTTAATTCAGGCCTCACAACTTCTCTCAAATATCCAATGATGACGTCATCCACTATAAATTGTCCTGCAGCATTGTACAAATCTGACTTGTGCCATGGTGCTTGCATTAAGTACTGAGTTCTCAAGTTGGTGTATCTAGTTAGGTAGGGGTTCTACTCTCACTACAGTCAACTGGTGTGTGTGTGTGTGTGTCTTTAGTCAGTAGAGTATAATGGTGTATCTTTCTGTCAGCAGTACAATCCTGCAGCCTTGTAAATGTCAGATTTGTGCCATGGAGCTTGCATTAAATACTGAGTTCTCTAATTGGTGTACTTAGGTTCAGGTTCTGTTCTCACTACAGTCAATTCTTGTGAATGTGTGTGTGTGTGTGAGTGTGTGTGTGTGTGTGTGTGTTCACTTGGTTGACCTTAAAAAAAAAAACATTTTACACCAGTATATGGGACACTGCTATTACCATCTTCTCCCTTGACATGGCTGATGTAATCACTTACAAAGTGATGTCTGACACTCTTCAACTCAGACTTTTGTTATGGTGCTTGCATTAAATATGAGTTATCTAGTCAGTGTACTTAATTAAGTAGGGATTCTGTTTTCACGATGGTCAACTGTGTGTGTGTTCACTTCATTGACTTTTAAGAAACCATTTTACACCTGCATGTGGTACACTGCTATTACCATCCTCTTCTCCCCAGACACTGTGGATGTCATCACTTATAAAATGTTGTCTGATACCCTTCAAGTCAGACTTGTGTTATGGTGATTGCATTAAATACTGAGTTCTCTAGTCAGTATACTTAGTTAGGCAGGGGGTTTTGTGTGTGTGTGTGTGTGTGTGTGTGTGTGTGTGTGTGTGTGTGTGTGTGTGTGTGTGTGTGTGTGTATGTGTGTGTGTGTGTGTGTGTGTGTTCAATTGGTTGAGAGACCATTTTACACTAGCATGTGGGACACTGCTATTTTTATCTTCTTCTCACCAGACTGTTGATGTCATCAGCTATAAAGTGTTATCTGACACTATAAAAGCCAGACTTGTGCTGTGGCACTTGCATTAAGTACTGTGGTCTGTAAATAACTATAAATAACTAGGTAGGGGTCCTGTTCTTATGGCAGTCACCTGTGTGTGCAATCAACAATCATACTGCTGACAATTTTAGAATGATATGTGAGTCCACAGTTATGTCGAACCCTCCTCCAAACATCTTGTAGCATACAGTGATGATGCCATCCCTTATAACATGCACTCTGACAGTATTCAAGACAATTGTGTGCTGTGGCAGCAACTTTTGCTACTATGTTTGCAAACTACTTTACTTACACATAGAGGTGTTCTAATGTGACAGTAGGCAACTTGCGTATCTATACATACAACTGTATCACTTTTGAGACAATTTTTTCACAGGGATGTGATTCCACATCTATGCCCTATGCTCCACCCAACATGTTCTCCTCAACATGCAATGATGTTATCATACTCCATAAATTGCAATGCCACAGTGTTACAGTCAGACATATGGTGATGCTACTGTGACATTGCATGGCATTCATCTTCTATACCTACACAGTACATTATGGTCACTGTATGATACCTGAAATAGCTCTTTCAGTACCACTTGGGGTACCTTTCATGTAGCCCCATATATCATCTTTTTCCTTCTGGCCACATGGCATCCTTCCTGCAGAGGAGTTGAGGATGTCCTCATGTCAAATATGCATATACACATCATGAAGCAAATTCCTTCCATAAGCCTCTGCAAGCCATCTTGAGACCACTGCATGTGTGATTGCTAATTCTGTCATGGTGTTTTGCACATGTCCCATATGGACAGTGGCAAGATATAATGCAATCCAGCAATTATACACATATGCACAATAGTCTTACTATCTTCCATAATATAGATATAGGGATTTATTTTGACATTGTATAATAATGGCTAGGATGTCATGTGATGTTGGCCATTAGCCTAACAATGTCCTATGGCCCTATGAATAGTTGACATGTCAATGTTGCTGTCACCGATGTGCTATATTAAGGTGTGGATGTACACAATTAATACAAAAGGCAATACAGTCTGTGATGTGAGCTAATGTATTGATGGCCATTCCTGCCATTGCACTGCATGCTCCTTCTATAACAGCTGTAGTAACATGCCTACTGAGAACTGTTGACATGGTATTATACACCTTTATGTATATTGTTAGTGTATTAGGACATCTGCTGTAGTGAGCAGATCAACCCTCTACACAGTTCATATTCTGCCATCACAGTGACACTTACAGTACAGCACATGTGTGCATGTGTCTACATATCATCATTATATGCTCTATAACAGACATTAATAAAAAATCATATTGATTACATGGCCACATAAGTATTGTCTCATACACATGTTGTTATGCTGTGATATATACAATCAATGTATCACATGTTTTGATTCAATTGCAACCTTGTGGAATTCATTGTATGTGCAGTTATGTTGCTATACCCAAGGATTATTGAGGTGGGCAGCAGCACTATTGTGTGACTATTAACATTTATGTTAGGAAACATTCTGCATAAGCCACAAACAACTGATCTCTAATGTGCCCTGATATGGCATCAGGCCACTCAAACACAACTTGCCCATGAAACACATATAGGCATATGTTGTGAAATTGATGTAAGTACATGCCATTGGTACAGTTGCACAACTGTGTGCATAATAGCAGTGTGTGGAATGTGATGAATGACCAATGTTATAGTTGTAGGTCTTTTCACAAATCATTTTTTTCAATAAATGTGAGATGTTAAGTGGAATATACAACTAAGCACATATCTGTATGTGGATGCAACCAGACATATCTAACTGGAGGAAACAGACAATCTGCTAGTTGATGGTTTGCTTCTCACAGCAATGCCCTGTAGCCACTGGCCATCAGCCAAAGTATACATGCAAATGTTACTCAGTTTCCATTCTAAGGAGTGCAGCACATCTGTGTGCTCTCTACGGATAATAACACAGAATCAATGGGCTCTGACAACATCATAGGTTGCCTATAGTGTGACTCAAAACATGGACCTACCAGACACAGTTGGATCCATACTTCAACACAGCCTCCAGATGAATTATGTTCCCATAGGAGGGTGTACATCAACATGCATCCTTCTAACTGGGGGGGGGGGGCATCACCTGATGCAGACCAATCCTGTTTCTCTTCATCTGTGAGATACACTAACAAGTCATCATGGAACTTTGCTTAAAGGACACAGGTAATATCCCAACTGTGTGTGAAACATATGCATGATTTGTTCAGGCTACATCATGTCTGTTACATTGGTGCAATGTCCTCAAGAAGCTGAACAAGGGCATGCATGATAACAACTGTATCAACCTGTGTAACTTGACCTGACCAAGGCATTTGACACAAATCCACATGAGGTATTACTGAGAAGCTTTTACAAGTGGCCATACACACCTATATCACCAAGTGGGTAGGCCACTGGATCACATATGTGATACAAAAATATGTTGAAGTGTGTGAAGTGACCTATATCTAGAGTCCATTGATCAGATCCATACCTCAGGGCACTGTGCTGGGCCCTTTCCTGTTCATTATTTAAGTCTTAGACATCAAGAATGACTTATACATTTTTTGTCCAACCAGCTTTGTGGAGGACTGCAGATTGTGGACAATCATTGAATCCAAGTGTGGTATTGGTAGAATACAGACAATATTAGCACACACAAAGGATTGCTGCCACAGCCATGGAGACACAAGAGATGAACAAAACGCATGGGTGATTTAGTTACATTATAAAATCAAATACACAAGCTGATTACTGGTGGTATTATTCTGATATTATCCATAACTGTACGTGTGTCTGTCTACTGTTGTCCATTATAGACAACATACCCCATCAGAAGACTAAGTGACATGTAACCTGTGTACTCAGGTAGATGGTATGGGGAATGTCCACTAGCACGTGCCCAATGGTGACCATTCCCTTGTATGTAACATAACTGCTGAGTATGTGCAGGACATCCAAATCAAAGGGCATTATAGTTTTATAGTTCTCAGGTCTCATCACATCAAAAACTTAGTACAACACACCCTTTTTCATGTACCTCACAACACATAATCCAGGGATGAGGCACTCAAATATACCACATTTGCCACAGTGAGCTACTTTACATCTTATAAGCCCTACCTGAGTATTATTTTTGTTGCATAAATGTTAGTGGTGGATGGTGTGGAACCCCCATCAAGGTATTATATAAGATGCATGTGTGTTATGTTCTCCTGTGATGCACACAGTACACACATAGCTGTTTTCACAGTAGCATGGGTTACATTCCTGACAGTGTGGATTGTGCCATATATATGACATGAACACCTGTCAACTAGCCAGGATTGCTTGTAATCTCAAATACAGGTATAACAGTATCCCTTCTAAAACCTCCAGAAAATGCTAAAGTTTGAGGAAGGTGTGCTTGATTTTCCTCATAGATTGCTGACAAACCATAATAGTTGTACAAGTGTGTTCTTGCAGAACCATTTATGATCACTCACAGGTACATATGTTATGTCAAATACATGGGATTACTAGCAGTATTATTCTGATATTGTCCATGACTGCACATGCTTCTGTCTACTGCTGTCCATTAACATGTTACTATGTGTCTTGCTTGGTTGAGACCCGTGCTGACATTACATTTATATTCATATAACTCAGTTTGCACAGCTCACAATATGTACCTAACCCCTGTTGTATATATCACCCTTTATATATGTACTCTTTATTGTTCATATCAGGATGCTTATATCACAAAGAATCTTCTCCAATGATATGTTGCCTTGTGGGAAAGTTCCATAATATGCAATAACTGTGCAGTCCATACTGTACCATGTCAATGTATGATTTGTGTTTATGGTACAGCTGTCATCACTGACATGTCATCATCTGCTGTACATTATCATATTTCACCTGTCATCTTCCCATGTGTTCATTCCTACAATTCATTTGTGTGTCCCTTTTCAATACAACCACTTCCACTTACTATTTATTTATAGTGCAGTCTATGTACCTTTACTGATCATTTACACAACTTTTATTCAGTATGCCAGAAACAGGTTTCCAGAATACTCTGCACTGTATAAACTTTCATGTAATGTATTGGATCTGTATACATTGCTTTATTAATAACCCTGGTGATCACTGTGGCATTCACTGCAATCCCACAAACTTAATTTACATGTAGGTAAGCAGGTTTACATATCTGCTGGTGTCCATGTTGCTTTACTTTGTTTCCTGGCTGGCAACACTATTGCTGGCCATGAAACCCTGCTTGTTTATTTTTAAATGTGGTGCGTGGCATGTATATGTAATTAGCACTGCTGGTCACTGTGCAAACATGTAAGCTTTGCTGTAAGCCTACATGGAGTTTATTGAATCCCTAGGATAAACTTTAATTCTCAAATCCAGATATGGTCATATTACTCAAAATAACTCACTGAATTCAGAAATCAGTATACCATTTTGCACATTGTTAATCTCAAATGACAATTAAATAGCAAAACATTACCATATGATGCACATTTATATGCTTTACTGTATCATGTCTATAAGGTGCCAGCAATGTGAATGTTTATGAATTGCTTTGCCCCAGCTTTGTACACCATATTATTTATGCACTACCTGTTCATGAGGCATGTATCAAGTAGTGTCACATGACTGCACACATTCAAGGCAATCCTATGTGTTCACATGCCATGTAGCAGAACAGCGCAGACCTGCACATGCTGCTCTTTGTCATTCAGACACATATGTTGATAATTGTGCACCTGCGATCTTGCTGCATGTGTTAATTTAGTTCTGTTTCTCAGTAAACATTATGCAGACAAGGCTAGTTCCAATGGTTCAAGAAAAAGGTGACCCACATGGTCTGATAAAGAAAATTATTTCTATAGTACTTGCTGAGAGACTGCAACAATAGGCTTCTGGGTGAATATAGTTGATCAGTTTAGGAAGACTGATGTATGGTAAGACTTTGACCAGATGATGATGATAATGGCTATTGTTATCCTATAATCCATGAACCAATGCAGGCACCACAACAATGAGCTTAGGTGCCACCATTCTGACCTCCTCCACTAGTAGGAAGAAGAGGTTCAGTAACAATACTCTGAGAAACATTTCAATTATTTAAACATGTTTCTTCATACTGACTGCATACCTGTTGATCAAGTCTCTGCAGAGGTAGCATGGAGGGAATATATGTGGCAAAGCATTATCAGGCATGTCAAGGGTGCAGTTTGCAACTTGCTATGAAAATCTATATCCATATCTAAATCTATCTTTATTTCTATCTATATATATATTCATATACAAACAACAATACATTTATATATATATATATATATATATATATATATATATATATATATATATATATATATATATATATCAAACAGACATACATATATATCTATGATCACTACTTACATTGATTGACACAGCAAAATTTTGACCATAAAATATCGACAAAGCAAACGTCAACAGTCAACTCTGCATGCTCAAGGAAATCTCCAGCTGCATGCAAACAAAGGAAAAATAAATAACATCATTTTTTGCAGAGGGGTAGCCCCCTGCTAATTATATATACTAATTCTGAGATCACACAATCTGCAGGGAATGGGAATATTCTCCTACCTGGGGATTGTCAATCTAGCACACCAGTTAACCATCTGCATCTGTCAACCAGCTGTGGTCATCAAGCAGCTGTCGATATTTTGCTGTGTCAACCAAATTCAGGAGTCCTACAGATATATGTATACAACACACACACACACACAAACACACACACACACACACACACACACACACACACACACACACACACACACACACACACACACACACACACAAGCACACACACATATATATATATATATATATATATATATATATATATATATATGTATGTATGTATTTCTAATTCATCAGTCACATAGTCAACTTCAACAATACCAACATGTAAATGTTGAAATGTAAAATATTGACATGCTTTGCACATGCTACAAGGATTACTCAGTAGCAGGCTAAACCAAAGGGGGGGGGCTGCACCCCCTGCACCCCCCACACCTCTGCCACTTATATATACTAACTCCAAGCTCACACAATACCCAGGTAAAGGGAATATTCCCCTACCTGGGGACAGTCAATCTTTTCCACGTTGACCATCTGTTATTGTTGACCAAATGGTGTTAACATTCTGCACATTTGACTACAAATAATACCCCACCACACACACACACACACACAGACACACACACACACACACACACACACACACACACACACACACACACACACACACACTCATATATATATATATATATATATATATATATATATATATATATATATAGCTGTGTCTACTTCGTTAGAATGAAAGACCACAACACAGAAACTCACATCACCGAGACCAGAAGGACGAAACCCCAGAACACCGAAAAGCGCGAAATTCAAAATCCCGATATGACGAAATATTGATTTAGCACTGTTGGCGTTCTGCTGTAGGTGAGTGTGTATGTGTAAGTGTATTTGTGAGGGGTATTGCTGTGTGTAAGTGTGTGTTGTGCCTGCGGTGTGTGTGTGTGTGTGTGTGTGTGTGTGTGTGTGCGTGTGTGTGTGTGTGTGTGTGTGTGGGACTTTAATGTGTGGGTGTGAGTTTGCCTTGTGTGTCTGTTTGTGCGATCTCGGAGTTAGAATATTAAAGTAGGGGGGTGTGGGGGGGTGCAGGGGGCTTGCCCCCCTGCCTGTCTCTAGTGTAGGGTTGTGTGTTTGGTAGTTTGGGGCAGTTGTGTGTGTGTTTGTGTGTGTTTTGCAGTTATGTGGTTTTCGGTGTTCCGGGGCTTTGTGATTATGGTCTCGGTGTTGTGGGTTTCGGTGTTGTGGTCTTTCGTTCTTATGAAGTAGACCCATATAAATATATATATATATATATATATATATATATATATATATATATATATATATATATATATATATATATATATATATATATATATATATATATATATATATATATATACATACATATATACATATAGATATATAGCTATACAAATGTGCAGACACACACACACAAACACACACACACACAAACACACACACACACACACACACACACACACACACACACACACACACACACACACACACACACACACACACACACACACACACACAATTCAATGTTATAGCAATAAAACTGTGTGCAGTAGGCATACATTGGAGCTACTTTATCTGAACACATTGCATAACTGTTGGTTAATACTGGGCATCAATAGTACATATTGTTTGCAGCAGAACAAACACATGAAGCACATGGCCAAGGAACATTTGTCATATTTTGCTATTACTGCTCTGGCATATTAATTACAGTCATTGCATGGGAAGAGCCATCAGCAGCACCAATGTTTCATGTAGTTAAACATATTTACATTTCTGCATTGTTCTGAACGCTTCACCCTTCACCTTTCCTATTATTAGGAGTGTGATGAACCAGGTTATCTGCTGTAGGATGCAGCAAAGATTCACCGCCCAGTAGGATAAGTAGGATTTGTAGATGATATATAATAAACAGTATTTCAATTATATATTGTGGTATGCTTCAGTTATGTTGTCCTTCCTATTTAGGTTCATAGGTAAGTACTAGGCTAGCTGCCCTTGTGGGCCATTTAACGCCTAGTCAATTTTTCTTTTAAAACTGAAAATTAAACCCTGTACCTTGTGTCTGTGAGGTAAACACCTTAACCATTATGCCAACCCCCTCCCCCATATTCTCTTTTATGTAGGACAGAAGCTACAGGAAACCAGCCCCAGGCACATCTAGCATAGTCATCCACTCTGGAAAGTCAGACTGGATCAAGTGATGAGGCTTTGTCCACCTTGCTTGGGAAGAGAAAAGGCCACCCTCAGGCATGGAGCCTAGGCCCAGCACATTCAAGAAGCCTCACACCAGAGTTTGCATGGTTGGAGCAGCTGGTAATGTCTGTGACAGAGCATCACCTTGTCAGCAGAATCAGATATTTTGAGAAACTCCTGGAGATGACTGGAGATTAAACTGTCTAGCTTGCCATGGTCATAGGTCAGTTTGAGGTGACCAGGCTTTTACTATCAGGTAACCTTGACCATCAGCTGGTGATGGCTCCTAGTAGGCTGTTCTCTGGGAAGGCTGGAAAAACTATTGTGGCCAGTATAACACCCTGTTCCCTACCAGGCCTTACCTCTTCCAACTGTGTGAAGTTCCACACCATGAGTGTGGTCCAGCCCTCCACATCAGTATTTGTTCACCCTCTGAATGTATGTGTCCAGCAATTGTCAGCCCAACCTCATATGTAGACATCCACCTGTATTTGTCTGCAGTGTCTGTCTGTCTGTTCCTCCCAGCAAACCCTCCTACTCACTTTCTATACATCCTGTTTTCCCTTTGATTGCCTCACATACACCTTATCACTTCTCTAATTATATGAAAAAAGTGGTAGTCAGTCCTTAGGCAAAAATATTTCATTCCTTATTGCCCCCTCTCTTGCAATCTGTCATATGAATTTTCGATGTATATTTCCCTCTGCTTGCTGTTGGTTCCATTTGTTACAGTCCTATAAAATCCTTTTCCATTTCATATTGTTGCTGTTGTATGTGGCTGCATGTGCACCTCTCCACCGTTTGGTGTATGGTTTCGCACAACATTGAGAGTTGTGTGTACGATGCCTACTTCCTGTGGGCAAGTATGTCTCAAGGTGCACAAGTAAATGCTGCTTTGCTTTGTGCATAACATGAGACATGCATAGCTTTGTGGGGTAATGCAATGATATGGCTGATTGTTTTTGCATAGTTGAACGGGAAGATTTTCAGCAATGCTCTGCCTCACTTTTACAGCCATAATTTCCTATCATGCCACAGTGTACCTTACAGTGAATCTGTATGAGTTCCTGCCTTAGTATGCAACTTAATGATGCTAGACTATCTGACAGAACAGTCATCGTATTCCACATAAAAACATTGATCCTATTCTGTTGACAAGACATTACTTGTAAAATTTTGCACTGTGGATCAACAATATTTTGATAGTTTCTAAGTACTCAATGAGCTGCATTCCATTATCAAAGAAACAGTGGAGTGGGCAGCTTCATCCATCCTGCTCTCAGTATTTAGTCTAAGAAATCCACTCTGCCCCCCAGGATGCCATCATTGTGCGGCACTCAATTCAATTCCTGGTAATACTGAGGTTTTGAAATGAAGGGAGTCCCACTCTGTCAGAAATAGGTAATAAGATTCTATAATACAATAAGTTAATGATTCACATTATCTATTTTGAGCATAGCTTGAACTTACCTAGAGACTTTGTGTTATTGCCATACTAGATCTGACATACAGGAGGCACTTCATGGCCATTGGAACATTCAGAACAAGAGGTCCAGCTGTAGTGTGGACTGATGGATGGAGGAATGATGGCTAACACGGCCGTCATGCATGCATTCTCCCTGTGCAGGATGAGGGACAGGCATGCAGAGATACTTTTCTACCATGGAATTAAATCTATTTTTAATAACTACAGTACTGAGAATCTTCCTCACAGGAGGTCAGGGAATGGCTTGAACTACAAGTAAGTGCATATGCACAGTTGCAGGCTTCTCCTAGCTACTGAAATCTGTGATACAGCTTCAGGCATTTGTGAAAACTTGGTACTGCAGGCAGTCTGACTTCATAGCAGGTACTGCCTGTAGCACCTGGTCCCACATACAGGTGAAGCAGCCACTTTGCTGAAACTTTCCATTGAGTTTAATGACATTCTCCATTAATTTAGTCTTATATACTGGTAAATCTCACCAAATTTTTCAACACTCTATTAATTCAATGTAGCAATCTCAATTCCTCTTTTGGAGTCAGACATGGTGCTCCAGCAGTCCCCCTTAGCCTACACTGAACAGGGAAGTTCAAAACTTTAGCTACAGACCAAGGCATGGACCAAGTGCTTGGTCTAGCACATTGCTCCATGCCTAAGTTCTTTTGATATCCAGCCCAGTGGTAGAAACATTACAGTTTAATTATTTTGCTCTGGAAACTTCTGTTTTGGAAAGGTATGAAAATATGGTGTACATCTATCCTACATTTATATGAAATAATATAAATCATAACATGCTGTAGCTATGAGTTTATCTACTGATAAAACTAACCATTGTTATTTGTACAGATTGATAACAGCAGTCGTAACTCATAACTTTTACATCCAGAATTACAGACAAAGCAAAAAATAATTAGAGAAATTATAAAAAACACACAAAATGTTCAGGATCCAGATAACCATGAACCAAGAAATAATAACTGGATGACCAGCAACAAAGGAAACCAAAAGATTAGCATAAACCAAATGTTTATTACTCGCTTTCATTAGAGACTTCTTCAGAAACACGAATGTAAAAAACATAAGATACTAATCAAGCTTTAAATATTTAAAACAACCAATAAAAAATTAACACAATTATGGCATCATACATTTGAATGACAATAATTAAAATATACAAATAAAAAGTACATAATCTTTTATTTTTTTCAAATATACTGTACGATTTAAAAAAAAAAAACACTTTATATTCACAACGTTGCTAAGACCTGGTTCCAAATCAGAATTTAATTTAATCTGCCACACTTAACACTAGAATCAAAGAACATTATTATGATATAAAGAGAAAAGATTTGAAAAATGCTTTTTATAAGCACACCTTGAAATGCCCCCAATACAAAACATTTTTATTTTCCGTTTTGGAACAGAAAGAGTCAGATTTAAGGGGTGTGGATTTAAAACTGAACTAGAACAGTGTGAAGCTATGTGGCAGATTAAATTAAATTCTGATTTGAAGCCAGGTCTTAATGACGTTTTGAATATAAAGTGTTTTTTTTTTAAATTGTAGAGTATATTTGAAAAAATAAAAGATTATGAAGTTTTTATTTGTATATTTTAATTAGTGTCATTCGAATGTATGATGTCATAATTGTGTTAAGTTTTTTGTTGGTTGTTTTAAATATTTAAAGCTCAATTAGTATCTTATTTTTTTGCATTCGTGTTTCTGAAGAAGTCTCTGATGGAAGCGAATAATAAACGTTTGGTTTACGCTAATCTTTTGGTTTCCTTTGTTGCTGGTCATCCAGTTATTTTTTCTTAATTAGAGAAATTATCTCAACTTAGGGACATGTCTAATTGCTGCTAATTTTAAATTAGAACCTTTTAAAATAATTTCCACTTTTATGAGTTATGAAGCCAATATTTGAAAACAACTTATAGGTGGCTTCTTCAAAATCTGTGCAGTTGAGAGTTATATCAGAAGTTGTAATTGTAAAAGCAAATACATGGTATTTGATACAGAAAAAAAGAACAAGAAAAAAAGAAATTGTAGAGAGGTTGTCTGATATTTTAGGGAATCTGCTCACTGTCAGCTGCCCACTTTCCTCTCTGTAGACACAGTGGTGCAATATCAATGACTGTTATGGAAGAATTATTTTCAGTGAACCAGCTGTGAGCTGTGGTTACTACTTGTTTGGAAAACAAAAATTCTTCTGTGGTTGTAATTTGGATAGGGCAAGCTATTAAAGTTGCCCAGAATAAAAAAAAGTCCTGAGATGAAAATTGCTGTACATCCCAATAGTTAGTCCTGTTTTATGTACTTATGAGGCAGAACAAAGATAAGCTTTCATGACTCAACTTCCAGTTACTGTCATATTTGATGCATTTTAAAGTAAATGAAATATCTAAGTGTTAGTTACATATCTGATACTGTAACACTGAAGGAAAGCAACTAAATTAATTCAATAATTATATGAACAAAAGCAGGCAATCTAATAACACCTTCTGATTGTTATACACAATAATTTATATGTATGTCATGGCAAACTGCAAATGAACCTCTGTGTTTATATATATATATATATATATATATATATATATATATATATATATATATATATATATATATGGATTCATTTTAGAAGCTCGAAATACTGAAATATCGAATTTCAGTATTTCGAGCCCATAAAGTGGAAACCTTAAAAGAACAAAAACTCAGAAGCGCGAAATTCAAAATCTCGCATACTGGAGATTTTGTATTAGCACTTCTGGTGTTTTGCTGTGGTTATGGATTCAGGTAAGTGTTTATGTGTTAAGGGTTTTGGGTAGGGGCTGTGCTGTGTGTTGGTGTGTTTTGTTACTGTGATGTGTGTGTGTGTGTGTGTGTGTGTGTGTGTGTGTGTGTGTGTGTGTGTGTGTGTGTGTGTGTGTGTGAGGAGAACGTAGCTTGTGTGGTGGTGTTTTGTGTGTTTTTGTATGTAGTGTGACCTCGGAGTTAGAATATTTAAGTAGTGGGGTGTGGGGGGTGCAGGGTGTGTTTCCCCCCTTCTTTTATGTAGGACAGAGCTTGTGTTTGTGTGCAGGGAGTAAGGTGCATGCTTGTGTACACCAGAAGTGGTAATTCAAAATCTCCAGTAAGCAAGATTTTGAATTTCGCGCTTCTGAGTTTTCATTCTTTTCAGGTTTCCACTTTATAGCCTTGACTTACTGACTTTCGATATTTCAGAATTTTGAGGATATAAACTGAATCCATAAAATTAAGTGAAACACCCAAATGTTGACATCACTAATGATGATAAAAGACCAGCAAAACAACACTACAACACTGACACATCACTGCACATGCACCATAAATATCATTGGAACACATAGGTGAAGAACTTATAGAAACATTAAAACATTTTTTTTTTGCAGGGGGTAAGGCCTCTGTACCCCCACATGCCCTGGTAAATGTATATTCTTCCTTTGAGCTAACACAAAGCAAGGGAAAGAGCAATGAAGCAATCTGCCTCACCTATCAACCATCTTTTTAGTTGACCAAATTCTGTCAACTAAACAGATGTTGATTTTAATGACAGTAAACGTAATTACTGGCTAAATAAATAAACGCATCTTATATGCTGTTCCAGCCTCAAAAACTTAGATGCAGGTCACTGCCATATTATTATGGTGGATCTTCCCTGAAAGAAAAAGTTCACTATACTGGAGAAATATACCCCGGGATTCATGAAGCTCGGCGCAAGGCTGGCGTTAGGCTTGCACCGACCGTGCGGCATGTAGATGGAGCAGTAGCGCCAAATGCATATTAATGAAGGCACACTGTCGCCACAGCCACTAGGAAATGAGTGCAAGTGCATAGGGCGTGTCGAAGTGCCACATGGAGGTGTGGAAATGTCAGCTGTCGACGTGAAACCTAAAATGCTTGAATATAACAATTTGCCTGCAATAGTAATCCCACCTGTCAGTGTCCGTGGATACTGAAACATATGCAAAGCATGCAAGACAGTTCTTGCGAACACAAAATTAAGAAGCAAACACAAATGCATGGTAGGGAATATCGAGTCTCCATCCCTCGAACAAATGACATTGAAAACCATGTGCCCATATTCTAACGCAGTGTAGATAGTTATATCAAGTGGAAGTGAAACGCATCATGTGAGCACACCGCCAATAGCTACATCTAGCCCAATGGTCAGGGTTACCAGCTGTCCCACATTGTGAGGGATAGTACACAGCTGGGCAGATGTGTCCATACCAAAACCATGATAAATGTAAATATCTAGCGACCGTATGACAGAATTATATCCCACAATGCATGTAATAGTCACATACAATAGGTATGTCCATATGTAACATACCACATGTGACAAGAAATAGAATAAGCAAGAAAATGAAACAGAAGGAGCATATAAACTGCTACAACAATAAGCTAACATGTAGGCAGAAAGGAAATGTATTATTCGTAGTGCTGACCGTGGGTATGTGTTGTCCTGTAAAATCAGATATGTGTCCAGAATATATCCCATCCTGGACATATGAAAAGGTGGCACCCTACCAATGGTCAGAGCAGTTGGCCAAAATCTGCCCATATGCGGTCCAAGCCTTACTTGTCAGGATGTGTCACAGATGAACGGGTATTACCCAGGTGTACCAACCATGTCATGAAAGTTAAGTATGGGCATGTACCTATGTGCGTGATGTACAGCATGTGGAAGGTGAAACATGCCAGGGTAGTCCACACAGCCATACAGGTACCTGACATATGTAGTGTATGCAATGTGTTCCCTTGACCGTGTCATGGGCCATCAAACAAAGAAGTGATGGATGGAGTGTCAGTAATATGTGTGTGGGGGGGATGGGTAATGGTTTAATCCACAAAGGCAAGACTGTGTTGGATGCAGAATAAGTGAACTGGAGGTGTATGGGGGAGCAGCGGGTGAATCAGTAAGAAACACAAAGAACAAGTATACACATCTGCAATACAACCTGACAGGCCATACTGTAGAACACAATCACACAAACATATGAATATTAAAATGTGCGATACAAATGCACAAAAATGTCACTGGCACATACCCACAGAATGGTCTGGATGGAACCAGCCCATTCAAATGCAACACACCTGGATGCATAATTGAATACCCATCATCCCCTCCACAGCACACAACCCACCCCCATACCTGAATATCCACCAAATCCAGCCATACTCGTCCTACTAGCTTGGCGCAGCCATATCTACACATAGTGACCACTACTCATATGTAGTAGGCAGTGTCACCCTAGGCAGTTTCAGGATTGCAAACTATGTATCCCTTGCATGTAAAACCCCAACACATTTTTGTAAAGCCAAAAGAATGGACGGTATTGGTCTTGTTCAATTTTTGGATATCCCTCATGGGATAAGTAACATGTGTAAACATCACACTGGGTATCAGGACACGATATCCAGTCCTGTAGACATCTGAACACAAGTTGAATGTGCAGTAGTGGTGCACAAGACTGTGCAGCCCTAGACGGTCATGCAGAACCTACTACCCAGGGTCAAACACCTGCCCGTGACGCACGTCTCCCCACATGAATAATCGAGAGAATATATTGTACACATTCACATAGTGGCACTTGGAAATAGGGTGATTAAGGCACTGACATAAACAGGGTACCTCCTGACCCACTGTGTGAGGGACAGTCACTGTTTGGGTAGGTGTGCTCTGACCAACAATGATACAATGGCAAATGTCCTGTGATTGTAGGAAATAACTATGTACCATACTTCATGTAACAGTTGCCTAAAGCAGTCATGTCTGGATATAAAATACGTAATTCGTACAAGAAACAGACTAAGCAACTAAAGTGCTAAAGGAATAGGCTCTCAGCTAGGAAAATATTGAATGTTTTAAACCCTGCACTGACCATGGGTGTGTTGGCCTAAACAATCTGGTGTCTCCAGAATATATCCCATCCTGTACATATGACAATGTGGCAACCCTACCAATGGTCAGAGCATTCGCACAATAACTGGCCAGCCTCTTAATCACTCACAAAGCCAGTGACCTTTGGAGGAAAGGTGTTGAATGAGAATGACTAATTACAACAATTAAGAGTAATAGACGCATTTAACTGCAGAAAATAAGTAGTAATATGAATCTATCAACACGTTCTAAGTTAATAGTACTAATATTGTAGAAGTGTCCATGATTGTCCCTGATTTGTCATTGCCTTGTCCCTGTCACTGTTGAAATTAGTGCCTGAGTATCACAGAGGTCTGTACACATATGTACACCAACCATCACATTTGTTGACAGGACTATTGCATACCTGTAGTGAATTCATAAGTGATGTCCAGAATAATATTCATCGTATATATGAATGAATGAAATAGTCAAATTTGAAGGGAAACACCATTCGCACAATAACTGGCCAACCTCTTAATCACTCACAAAGCCAGTGACTGTTGGAGGAAAGGTGTTGAATGAGAATGACTAATGACAAGAATTAAGAGTAATAGATGCATTTAGCTGCAGAAAATAAGTAGTAATAAATGTGTCTCCGAATCTGTCAACACATTCCAAGTTAATAGTACTAATATTGTAGAAGTGTCCGTGATTGTCCCTGATTTGTCATTGCCTTGTCCCTGTCACTGTTGAAATTAGTGCCCAAGTATCACAGAGGTCTGTACACATATGTACACCAACCGTCACATTTGTTGACAGGACTATTGCATACCTGTAGTGAATTCATAAGTGATGTCCAGAATAATATTCATCGTATATATGAATGAATGAAATAGTCAAATTTGAAGGGAAACACCATTCGCACAGTAACTGGCCAGCCTCTTAATCACTCACAAAGCCAGTGACTGTTGGAGGAAAGGTGTTGAATGAGAATGACTAATGACAAGAATTAAGAGTAATAGATGCATTTAACTGCAGAAAATAAGTAGTAATAAATATGTCTCCGAATCTGTCAACACATTCCAAGTTAATAGTACTAATATTGTAGAAGTGTCCGTGATTGTCCCTGATTTGTCATTGCCTTGTCCCTGTCACTGTTGAAATTAGTGCCCGAGTATCACAGAGGTCTGTACACATATGTACACCAACCGTCACATTTGTTGACAGGACTATTGCATACCTGTAGTGAATTCATAAGTGATGTCCAGAATAATATTCATTGTATATATGAATGAATGAAATAGTCAAATTTGAAGGGAAACACCAGTGGCATGCTAGTTCATGTTGTGACCACCTACACATGTAACCCGCAAATTGTTCGTAATCCATAACACCAGGAAAGGCATGTATGTGCAATTATAAATGGAGGGAGACCCTGTGAATACACGAGGTGGTACAAAATGTGTGTAGGGCCCCAACGTTCTGGAGAGGGCAATGTGTAAAGGTGCATCATGGCTGTGATATCAGGTGGATAATGGCTGTTATGCATGGAAACTCAACACGGGTGGGCTGGAGAAACTATGGCTATGCTTATGGACACAGGAGTGCTAGGGTTGGTTGCGCCGGTTGCAATGGAGCAGCCCGTGGAGGTCAGCTAGTACATAGGTGCGATTCCCAGCTAGAGCGTCATCTGCGTGGAGACATGTGTGAATGGTCATACTGTCGTTGGAGGTTGTGCGTCAGGGCTGGCAGCCCGGCAAGTAAAACTTACCTGCCAACCATTAGCGGACCGGAGTTCTGCTGTGGTGACCCCAAACCAGGAAAAGCAGAAAGACACAACTACATGCAGACAACAATATGTTGACGTACAATCTCTGTAACACAAGCACTCCATTTATTAACATAAATAATATGAATGTGCACAGAAACAAACACAGTAGCAGGAATAATAGGCTGTGCATATGAGAAGTAGGTCAAATGACACTGTATCACATCACACTTATCAGAAGTACTTCAGACATGAATGTGCTGTATACTGATTACAAGTTAACCGGAGTGAAGTGTCGGTGTCATAATGACTAAGGCAATAGTATGCTGTTGAAGCAGAGATAAAACCCAATACGCATGTGTAAGTGGGTATGTCCAGGAAATGTATTGGTTAACGGACACACAGATGTATATATATATATATATATATATATATATATATATATATATATATATATTTATATACACATATATATATATATACATATATATATAAATATACACACATAGATATATATATATATATATATATATATATATATATATATATATATATATATACACATACAACAGTTACTGATATATACACATACACACAAAACAAATATATATATGTCATTGTGGATATACACATGTACATAACTAGGTTACTTTACAACAATTACGGGTAACATATGTTCAGACCGGGCATATGTTACTGGGAGGTCCAATAAACAAATGTTTTACTCCCACACCGCCCAGCTAGGCTGGTCAGACATACAGACAGGCAATAAAGATAAATACACTGCTGCTGTCCAAAACACTGGCAGGAAAGTACCAGTGGGAGAGATCTGCAAGGTCTACACTTTAAACATGAATAACGGGGTCCCTTGCGGGACACCAAAAATTCACTCTACGTGTGAACCCCTGGTTATCGATGCGAGCAGGATGTAGGTGTACATGGAACAGTAGGTTGTGCAAGTGTAATAACCCATGGGTTGACAAAACGTACGACATATGTCCCGAGACAGCGAGAATGGGCAATGTGTAGGGGTGTGCTCATACTCCAGCTGCGCTCACAGTAAGTATTTGTCATGAGTGCTGTAGAGGGGTGCCAGGTAGGTGAATCATGGGTATGCAGCAATGGGCTTAAGTGTGCAGGTGCTTGTTGGTAGAGATGTAGTAGGCCCGCCCAGTAGAAGTCATTAATATTCCTATATAGGCATAGCAGACGCCTATACCTCCCAAACCTGAAGAGCACATCTACTGGATAGTCTGTAAACCATCGGGGGAATACATAGGGACCATATCAGTGCCGTGTACCTGATTAGCATGGACGTCCATAGTTATGAATCAGAATGTAACAAAGTCCAACTAAACACTTCCAGAACTAGTGATATTAGGACAGGTGGCGGAATACAGGTAATGACTGATGACAACATGTATGAGTCATAAACAGCATGTACCTCAACAAACGTGAATGAATACATATGCTTTGCGACTGTCAATGTGCCTGGTTAATAGAAGCAATCATCTAAATGTGTCCTTCAGGGTGTTATGCAGTGTCCCTGATACAGTGTTCATTCTCCCCCATTGGTATGTGAGGTCTGCTAGTGATGGAAAGCGCATATTTCGCTGACCACCTTAGGTAGATGATAGCATAATAGATGTGGATTACCACCTGTTCGCCTTTGAGGGACACACCAGTCTGGGCAGTTGTGATGTGCAAAATGAATGTTATGGCACATGGCCTGTGAGTTCGGGAAAGGAGGTCATATATTGTGTGTAGTGGTGTCATAAAATTATTTTGTTATATCAGAAACAGCTACATGTTATAGGAAACAGTACTAGCAACTATAATGCTACAAGAATAACCTTAACGTATGCAAACCGGTGAAGTAGTCAGTTTACTACTGGCTCTGGGTATGTGTTGCCTTGCCAAATATGATATCTCTACATATAGGTCCTATAGGGCTGTCACAATTCCGAATGGCCAAAGTGGGACCTGCTCTGTAGAAATGTCAGACGTACCAGGGCAGAACATACCTACAGCCATGCATAGTGCAGAAATATACATATTAGCACAAATCAAAGCTTAGTCTAGCAGCATTCAAGTTGCTTATGCTACTTCACATAACATATCGACGTGTCATGTATACAAGACCTGTTACGTGCAGCTATTACAGACACGTAGAATATAAGAATGTCCTCTAATCAGGACAGTTGCAATGGCTAGAGTATTGTCACATGACACATATGCCTAGTGAGGGACTGTCCCATGCAAAGTGGGAAAGGTGTTACTCCTACAGTCTCCCATCGTCCAATCTAAAAGGTGGAAAACCTACATTAGGTATGCTGTAGCATGACCCGGCAGAGAGCTGCGTTAACCAAATAACATTCACATGTCAGCATTGCATAGTATCGGTTCCCATGTATCAGCCAGATGGGAGCAGATTGTATGAGGAACACGCATATAATATGATTATGTCAATGGACAGGCCACCGAGTCCGTACAGTCGAACGCCTGCCATCGCCTAATGGTTAGACATACCCGATACTCTAATCATGTAGTCTGATGTAATACGCATCACAAGGGATCGTACACACCCAGCATGAGTGACAAATGTAAGCACAAATGTCGGTGAGCAAGCGGGTGTAAGCGTGTTTGTCTACCAGTATGCCAGTAGTGCACTGTTAAAGAAATGTGGAGTCTAAACGGGTATAAGGAGCTGTAACCAGAGGTCAGCAGCGCTTAACACCGTTGACTGACATTACCGTCATACAGTCATGTGTGTGAGCATGCCAAGTATGGTCAACTGGATCGCATGTGTCACATGTCCAGATAGTCAGTACAGTGGTGCTGACCCCTGTGTTCTACACCGACAGGTGGCATGCTGTGTCTGCAGGGTAGCTAATGGTCATGTGGCATTGACAGTTGCTACATTTTTTGCACAGCGTGGGGGGACATCCATCCGCATCCACAGTCCTATACAGCACCGGGGGTGGCGCACATGACTCTCACATGTGTACGTTGGAAGGGGGGCACAGCTGACAGTTGTACACATTTGCCACTACTGTACTGGTATGCCAGGTACTCCATGTCAGTGTGTGGACCTACCTAAATTGCTGGTTGAAGGCATACCAGTGTACGTCAGATCCTAGCTTTAATTACCAGCATAGTGGTGTCGGACGTCCTAGCTTTCACAACCTACATCCAACTGCCTAGCCTGCTGTAGTCTGTGTGTGTCTGTGGGGGTTGGGGTCATTCATTGGGCATATCCAGAGGCCATTGTATATCATTAGTCTGTATTGGTCTACACCTGTCCAGCTGTATGGAATGTGTGTGGGCTGTATGGACACACATGATGTTCAGCCCATAACCTGCAGTGGGTGAGGACACCCTGTGTACTACCGGCTACTATTGTGACCGCGGTATGTGCTACAGATGTCATGGTGCCACCATGGAAGTGTACTGTCTGCTGCCCTAACATTCGGCCACCAAATTCTCTTGTATGCTCACATCCATGCCATAGCAATGGGTAAATACACATTCTAATACAACTGCCAATTGTTAGGTCGATAGATGTACCTTGGGTGTGTTCCAGACCTGAGGTTGGTGCTGGAGGGCTGCCTATGTTGGATGCACACAGTGCACTTCCTATACATGGCTGAGCATAGGTAGTGTCATATTTGGCATCCATTGTACTGTATGTGAGTCAGAGAGGGTGAAATCCTTGGGTACCTACTGTGTCAGTGCATATGCCTTGTGTTGCCTCTTTGCCAAGGGCAGGTCATACTGTGCACGGCCCTTTCGCCTACTGGGCCCAGCTCAGGTAGATTCTCCTCCAGGTCACACTGTGCCTGTACAGGCCTTGGCAATGGTGGTGGGCTGTGTGGCCCTGCCCCATGCTGTTCCTGCTGCAACTGTTACTGCAGGATCAGATTGTGTAGCATAGCAAATACCATAACAATTTGTGTGCATGTAGCTAGTGAATACTGCAGGGCTCCACCGGATGTGTCCAGATACCAGAACCGTGACCTGAGCATCCCAAACACATGCTCAATTATATGTCTTGCCTGTGCATCTGCCTCATTATGTTGTGATTGTTCAGGTGTGTGTGCATTGCTGATGGGTGCCATCAGCCACAACTCCAGTGGTTACCCAGCATCCCCCACTAGGAGACTGTAGGGGATGTCCATATTGGCAAAGGTGTGGTACAGCTGCGTCAGACGCCATATATAAGAATCGTCGTAGCTTTCAGGGAAGACAGCACACACATTCAGTTTAATGCCCTGGCCATCGCATATAGCCTAGCTGTTGGAGGGTATGCCCCTGCAGTTAATGTAGGCCCTACTCCGCTCACCGGGTGGTGCTTTGATGCATACATGAGTACAGGCTATAGCACCCAGTACCCCAGGGTAGTCAGACATGTGGTGGAAGAGAGGCATATTGCTGGTCTACTAATCACGTGTGTTGAGGACATGTACGTGCTCACTATCATGTGTTGACATGGCGTCTGTGAACTGGTGCAATACTCTGGATGCAGATGCCTGTGAGATCCCCATGATATCCCCAGCTGTGCTTTGGGAGGTACCTGTGGCTAGTATACCTAGGCCAACACATACCGTGGTGTCCACTGTGATGGGTTTCCCTCGGCCTGTTTGATGTGTCAGGTGTGGCAGGCACAGGTCAACAAGCCGCTGTAGGAGGTCTCTGTCCACCCTATACTGCTCCACTATCCCCAGCTCATGTAGCCCCTGGTAAGTCACCCTGGGTCTATAAAGTCTTATGTCACCCCAGTAAGGGTTGTTCGGCAGCATACACATCCTCACTGCCCTCAGCCTCCTGCACATGTTGGTCTATGTTGCCTGCTGCAGCCCTTCTCATTTGGTTGGACTGTGTTGTGAAATGTCCCCACATGTATACACCGGTGGTGTAGAGTGTGGAAGAAACCTGTGTGTATGGTGCTTGCTCACATTACCGTAGTGTTCTGGTGCAGGCTGGCCATGTAATCCGCTGATTGTGCTGATCATCACCTGTTTGTGCAGCCTGTTCACCCTGACTACCCCACTACTGCTTTTGTCCCTCCTAATGTCACCAGGCAGGCATAGACACACCCCTAGCTTAGGCGTGCTAAGGCAGGAGCACTCCCGAGGCACAGGTCTCCCATGTACGTACAGTATGCCTGACCCCCCTCCCATGCTTTCATCTATATTCGAGCCCTGCACCTGGCTATCTACACACATACACTCCAGGGATCTGCATCACACCCTGGGGATAAATGGGATACACTATTTTCAACCTCATCTGCATAGTATAGTCTTCTAATGCATAGTTATATGACCCATACCGAACCTCCAGATTAATAACCACTGCTTACTGTCACTCAGATCTGTACACAACTGGTTACAGGTGCCTTACTATCACCGTATTCGATGTCCCATTGTCTTCCCAGCAACAAAATAACCAGTGTCTACACAACTAGAACCCGGGACCCTGCACACCACAGACAATGTGCTTTACCACTAAGCCATGGTAGATATACATACATCCGTGGTGATCGCGTACAGATCATCCAGCACAAACATTCAATAGTGCTAATGTCCACATACATATATGTATATATCTATTTCTATCTATCTATATCTACATATATCATATATATTAAATATATACATATATATATATATATATATATATATATATATATATATATATATACGTACATACACACACACATATACATATACGCACATACGTAGATAATGCATTTATATACCACATGACACCAAAGCATTAGACAGAAATGAAAAGGAAACTACATGTGCCACCTGCATTATGTAGTGTTGTTACTATCAAGGCAAGTGTGTTTCGTTGCATCACATGGGTCAGACTGTATTAAGGGTAAGAGTAGGGCTGCTGACATTTACTCACCAGACCTATTGGCGAATGTATGTGTTGACAACCCAGTGTCTTGACCGATTATGCGAGCTGTGGACACTATATAGGAAAGCAACAAAACACACTGAGCACATCCTGAAATTAGCCACCCACAGATACCAACACATAGGGTATGACTGCCAAACACACACACCTGCCATGCCTTGGAATCGAGCACCTACTTGTTTATTCTACCACACTACAGCATTACGCAGTAACAGAATGCACTACCGAGATTTCTAGATCATAGTACTCCCAGAGGCATACTTCTAGGTGGGTGACATCATCAGCAAAGGCAAAGATGCCGATAGGGAGTGTATGAAGAGTGAGCTGTCTAAAAACATTACTCTGTCCCCAGGCAGCTGGAAATGCACACACACATGGCAGGGCTGGGATTAGAGCATAAAACTGACTACCTGACTACCTTATCACACTACAGCATTATGCAGTTACAGAACATGCTACCAAGATTACGGGATCACAATACTGCCAGAGGCATACTTCTTGGTGGGTGATATCATCAGTAAAGGCAAAGACACTGATAGGGAGTGTACGGAGAGTGAGCTGTCTAAAAACATTATTCAGTCCCCAGGCAGCTGGAAACACACACACACATGGCAGGAATTCAAACATAGACCTGACTACCTGATTACCTTATCACACTACAGCATTACACAGTTACAGAATGTGCTACTGAGATTACTGGATTACAGCACTGCCAGAGACATACTTCTAGGTGGGTGACATCATCAGCAAAGGCAAAGACACCAATAGGGAGTGTACGGAGAGTGAGCTGTCTAAAAACATTATTCTGTCCCCAGGCAGCTGGAAACACACACACAAGGCAGGGCTGGGATTATAACATAGACCTGACTACCTTATCACACTACAGCATTACGCAGTTACAGAATGCGCTACTGAGATTACTGGATCACAACACTCCCAGAGGCATACTTCTAGGTGGGTGACATCATCAGCAAAGGCAAAGGGATTGTATGGGGTGTGATCAGTCTAAAAGCATATTAGTGTCTCAAGGCAGATGGAGATGAACACATGGCAGTGGTGTGAGAAGGACAACTGGCTATCTATGGAGCACTAGTACAACACTACATAGATACGAAATGCACCACTGACAGTACACCTTTCAAGACAGTCAATATGACCTTCTAGGAATGCAGACATCGACATGGATGCTGGCAGTTACGGTGTACATACCTGTGAACCAGTGTGTTAAATTTAGGAATCCATCCTGAAGTGGGGTATGGCCAACTGATTCTTGGAAGACCACTATCGCTATACAGGATAACAATGGTCATGCCCATACACAGGGGCACACAACTGACACAAGGTGTCACTGGGCATGTTCACACACTTAGTGCATTCCAGACTGACGTGTGCTACAATGTGTCCATCTACAAAACGGCGTACTGGGCATGCTCACACACTTAGTAGTGAAGGGCTGTCTTGTATGCACACAGATTCTAAACAGGGAAGGGCACAGTGTGTCCATAGTCATCATTGTTAGCATGAACGCTGTACGACATATGTCTGACACCGGTCTTCTACACGTCTGCTGCTGTCTATCACCTTAGCTGTACCAATCTAAACCTGGCACACTAATATCACCCATGGTTTTGTCCTGGCAGGAGTGGGTACTTCGCACATGTAGTACCATACATAGATGAAGAACCTGAGACCAGGTAAACACCCTGACACCTACAGGACAACTACATTGTATGTGTATGCTAAATAGTGCTAGATGTGTAGTGTTTGTAATCATAGCTGCCAATCTAGATCCAACAATGGGGAATACTGACATCTGTGCAGTGAGGAACACCTGGCATAAGGCTCAGTTGTGCACAATAGCACTACCACTGTATACCTCAGATACAGACATGTGGGCCATAAGACCGCTACGGACTGCTCCAGGTGTTAGTGTCTCCATGTATATGAAGGCCACTCACATGTACTGACCAGTACACTTTCAAAAGCCATCACAGATGTGTCAGGTGCAGATCACAGTGTTAAATGCTGCACTGTAGTATGTAGCCCTCACACATCACCTTGTCCTTGGACCAGCAACACACATCCATACATTAGTACAACACCATGTTACTCATGACCAGTGGACTGTACCTAGCTGTACAGCAACTGTGCAGACTAACCATGTACTGACAGGGTTCCATCATGTGTTATGCAATGCACTGATACCACTATTCATAACCAGGTTGGCTGTACACATAGCAGGGGCCCTGGGTCTTATACAGCTGTAACAGATAACTGTTGCTGTACACCAGGCGACACACCCATGTTTGGATGTGACATACATGTAACCACCATGGATATGTACATGCCCCCCACACACACAAAACACATATGTACATAGCATAGCTAATGCTGTCCTTCGTGCAGACACATGGCTACAGCGATTGCACGCATGCACATGGAAAGTAGGTCCATGGCTGTTTAATGCTAACAGTGCATAAGGTAGCAATGTTGACTGAGTTAACATTCCCTCTGTACTGGTTACCCATGACAACTATCATAGCACACAACAGTCCATGTGTCATGTATGTCACACATGTTCACCAATTGCAATGCATACAAACATGGCTACATGACAGGAATGTAGGACCTATACACATGTACATGTAGTGGTGTGCATTCAGCTACCATGCATGAGCAGTAGCTGATGTTTGCAGTTTATTTGTGTCCGACTACAATGTGCAGTTGCAATGCAGTCCCATTATTGACACCTGTATATGGTGAAATACTGACAATATGGTAAGATGTACATCAGGTATGAATGGATGTGTGTACATAAAGTGGTGGGCCACCTTTGCAGGTGGATGTTTGCTGAAGACAGCTCACAGGTGTGTCACAAGCCATCCTACCATAACATGTGCAAACAGTAAGCTATGTTTCCGGTAATTGAAGGTGAAGATATACAACCTACACAGTGGTCAGGGTGTCACTGACTGTGAAGCAGTTGACACCTGTAACACTTATGGCCTCCCGTGTGCATATACCAGCACAATTGCCGAAGGTAGCGTCGGTACACATTGTAATGCGGGCAATACTGCTGCATGTCTGTCAGACGTATCAGAAGATAGCAGGTGTTTGTTTCACAGTACTGCCATGTGTGTTTGTCTGTGTGACCATATATGCCATGTATGGTGGGGAATACATCCCAATTGTTACCCACCTCTGTACACTGTTGTAGAGATCTGTACATACTGCAGTGTAGACAGCAAGACATAGGCAGGGGTGGTGTGTGTATCACACATGTTAGCTATCTGTATGTGCACGACATGTGAACTCCAGTGTGTGTATGTGTATGTATGTATGGCTGTCTGGTGCATGGAGTGAGGATGTATGCTATCACTGAGAACAGATAGGGCCCCTAACCCCTCAAGGTGATGCAATCTACTACCCTGTTGATGCCGTCAGTCTTACGCATTACTGACAACCTGTACATGTTCATTCTCTGTGTCGCGTCATGTGGGTGCACAGTACTGTAATGGTGATTAGCACATAGGCAGGGGTCCTCACCTCAACACTATCAAGTGTGTGTTACAGTGTCGTTGACCCCGTGAGTGGGGGTGTGTTACTGTGTTTGTCTGTGTATGTCTGTGTGTGTTCACATCCTGTAATGTGACAGTGTTGTACTGCTACACAGTGAGTCCTCATGCTATGAACTGGCCCCCACCCTTGACATCAGCTAGACCGCTGTGTAAACCCCCTGCACCATGTAGCTGTACCTGTGAAGTCACCTGGTATGGATGTCCCGTCCCTAGCCACCATAGCCTAGTACACAGCTCACATGCTCCTGGATCAGTAGGTGTGTAGAAATCTATGGAATGTCAGCCTTACTAACTGTGAGGTAGAGGCTACATATAGCATGCTGGCAATGCCATCCATGCCTGTGAGTACTCCACATTTACACATGTGAAACTGGAAACACTGGTACTTAATGGTACATGCAATTAGACCTGAAGGAGGGAAGCAGGGCATCCTTACCAACATGCTGTTACTGTTGTTACCAAGACACATACTGTGAACATAAAACAATGCAGTGTAATCCTGTACTACATGGTATGTCTGCTGCAAGCCAACAGTACACAACAATTGTAATATACAACTATCTCACTATTCTGTTCACCCTGTGCATCAGACCATATGAGCATGTCCCTGCACCAATGGTGTGGATGACAGGGATGCGGCACAGGCATCATCATATGCACAGGGTGATAATGTTTGCCAGGAGCCTAGGCTGCACCAGTGGATGACATCATGTGTGTGGGTTAGGGCCTGTAATGTACTTGGTCATGTGTGGTTATTATGCATGAGGGTGGTGGTTCCCTACAGATGTTTCTGGTGTGTGCGTGTATGTGTGCACACAGTTCTGCCATGTATCCAGCCTACACAGGGGTATTGTTGACAGCTCCAGATTGTACAGACCAGGATGTACAGCTCACTGTGTCCGTCCATTGCCACGTGACCTGTGCCTGCCAGGGGTTGCACGGGCACTACCAGACAGAGGTACAGAATGGGTACTGTCCGATAACGCATGTCCACTGAAACCGTGTCCCCACTGGGACCATCCAGGGCCACGTCCACATGGTCTTCTGTGTCCTGGTGTGGACACTGCTGCTGCTACTGGCACTATGGGAGTGGGCATGTGAGGTAGCTTGTTCGCATAGACCTGCACCAGATGATGTAGCTGGTCTATGTCCACTTGGCCTATGCCTCACTCCTACCAGATGTTCCAGCACAGACAGCTCACGTTCATGGATTGCCATGCCACGGTCAAGGATTCCAACCATGTCCCCTATTCGCCTGTCCAAAATGTCAGCAATCTGCTGTTGAGCATTTGTCAATGCCTAGATGTTTTCATTTAAAGAATGGATAGCAGCCCTCTGAAGCCTCTGCCCTTCTCTGTTCTGCTGTTCAGCACGTGCCTGTGCCGCCATTACAGTCTGAAACATGTGTCTGGTGACACCAGCTGCTGCGCTCTGTCATGCAAGTGCATGTCGGTCAGGGGTCCTCCTATGAGCAGCACTGGCCAAATGCCTGTGTGGCGCATGTGCGGTCAGTTCACTGACACCATGGTGTGACAACACACCTTCTGTAGCAACCACACATTCCTGTTCTGAGCTAACACATGGTAACTGTCCTTCCTCTATGGCCACTGGTGATGGGGTATGTGTTGGCATGAGAACTGTGTGCGGGGAAGAGAGGGATATAGGTGGGATGGCAACCAAAGGCACAGATTCAGCCCCTGACAACCCTGCCTGTACCTCAAGCATATGTTAATCACTGCTAGAGTCTGTGGGGACACTAACATCAGTTGCAGGAGGGCAACACACCTACATCACCTGTGAAGGCAAACAAAGACTCTACATTACAATAGAGACACACACATGGACATACACACAGACACACACACACACACACACACACACACACACACACACACACACACACACACACACACACACACACTCACAGACACACACAGACACACACAGACAACCATGCATGTGATATGACAGAATGCATGCAGCATGCATGTGATACAGCAGATGACATGCAGCTCAGACATTAACAGTGTTAGTTAGATTACATCCCTGGGTTGCACACAACAGCAAGCATGTGTCATAGCAGAAGCCATGCATTTCACACAATCATGGTAGTAAGCATGCATCCCTGTGATACACCATGTGGACCAGCACAGGTTAACAGTACATATGGCTGATGTGAGGCATATGTCCTTGACATTAACATGTAGTATGACATGTAATCTGTTGATGTGTGCAGTGACATGCATACATGTTTGACACAATGGTGTCCTGACACATGTACAGCGGTGTAATGGTGTCACATTGCAGTGTTGTCTGTATGCCCTACAGATATAATGCACTTTTAGCAGATGTGTATGACCATTGAGGGTGGTATGAGGCATCTATATTGCTATACAGTGTGAAGTACAGACACAGTGCCATTGCATGGAATCATGAGGCATCTCTATTGCTATACAGTATGGAATACACATACAGTGCATAGCCATGACTGCGTGTATACACAATACAGACATACTGTGGATTGTGACCCACATCGCTGAGGTGTATACACACTAAACCATGATGTGTCATGTGTGACAGGTCACCAGACAACATACCGATGACACCCCTGCACAACTGCTAACATGTCTTAGCTGCCTGTTAAACGTGTACACACATGGCAGACTGCTCAATACACCATGTTCCACATGACATTTATGTACCACACACACGAGGTGCACGGCTGATAGTGGTGTCCAACAGCAGCAAGGGAAATTTACGGTATCTCTGGCCTGATGTGGTGTCTGTGTATGTATGTGGAAGCTGTACAGGTGACTACTTTCATGCTGTGACACAGTCATGATGTGCAACACATCGTATGTGGTCAAATTAAGTGACACCTCCACAAGCTGTGCACAGGCTGTTAGGATGTCCAGTGTTCCACATCTACTATATAACCATTCAACAAAGGCTATAGTTGGACCATGTGTAGAGAATGTGCAACAGGGTGTACACACATACACATCACATCTACTGTGTGTCACTACATGTCTCTGGCCATCCTCCATGGCCATGTGTGAACATGTGTTGGCCAGATGTGTGTGATGGCCATCTATGTCACATGTCTGTGTTGTCCCATATGACATACACCCATAGATGTCAGATACTCCAGTGTCCACAGGGTTATACAGACAAAGAGTTGTATGCTTGGTATGTGGGGTATATTTTATGGGATAGTGTGACAATGTTGCAGCCGGACCACTACATGTCTGGGACATGTCAGCTGGCACATCACAATGTCTGCACTCATTAGGGGCACATTCCACAATGGTGGATCATGTGGGCTGCCCATATCCCAGCTCACTGTGTAGTACTGTTTGCGTATCCCACATGTGTTGTTCTGATGTATAGTACATATTCCTACATTGAACAATGCCTCCACCATTGTATGGACAGCTGTCCACACATCTAGCAATGACAGTTACTGTGGGTTCATGTTGTTGTTTCATTTGGTTTTTATATATTGCACATGGGTAGCCAGTGTAATTGATGAAAGCTGCGACCTGTATATTGTGGCTGGACCACAATATGTGTACATGTGTTAACTGGCCACATAGTGAATAGATCTGTGCATTCACATGCCTGATACTGATAACTGTCTCACCTGCAATGGACTGCTGTCTCTGCGGCACACCAGAGGTACCTGTATAGGGGTTTTACAGCAGTTAGATCATTATCCATGACTGTATGACAGCTACAGGGTGCACTTTGTATGTTAACACATTCGCCAGTACAATAGCATATACTATGGAGTATGCACATGTGTGCATACACAGGGTAGCATACTATAGTATGCGCCATGTGTGTAAACATACCTTGCATATGATGTTACATTACATAGTGTACAGTGACACATGCGACTAAATGGGATATAATATTTATATGTGCAGTAGTGACTTACCAGGCAACTCCAGGCTCTGTGGTTGGGAGACACCCACCTCCATGATGGCAGCTAGAATTTGTGGATGCTGTTCTGATGGGGTCCCCAGGCTGGCCAGTAGCTCCTCAGTAGGTGTGAGTGGGGGCTGGGTTGGTGGCCCACCACCTGTTCTATCTTGTTCCCTGGGGATTGCATTGGCACGCTGTTTTGCATGTTGGATCAGGTTCATGCAGTGTCTGCGCACCTGCTGGTAGGTGCGGTTATGGACACCTACTTCATTGACCCTCCTGCGAAGTTCCAGCCACAGGTCGTCACACTGCTGGGCATGCTGTAGCACATGGCTGAACAGTACCTCATAGTTATCATGGAGGTATGGTATGAGGGCATCATCCTCCAAGTGGCTATATGCCGGCAGTCGTGATCAAGGCATTATCTGTAAGACATAATGATGGAGACAGGTCACAGCATCTCAGAGCTGCACAGAGATACAGATGCACATTCATGTGTATTACATTTAGTACTTATGAACAGTTGTCTTTGCAAATTGTCATGACACTCACATGACTGACATGTTTGTTTCACACACATGTAATACCCGATGGGGAGTGGACATTATCACCATATACGTGTCACCTCATTACATTGCTGATACTCCATGTGAATGCTGTCGTGATGTGGGCATGTCTGTTTGCCTGTACTGGTGTTCCTACCTATCAGCACATGCCTGGATGTGTGCACATTAATGCTGTTGACCTTGATGCTGTGTATATGTCACATATCATCACATACACTGCCTTCATGGACATGGGCAGTGACAATGCTGACATGCACACGGAAACCTTTACAAGCATGTGTTTTGCCATATACATCTACATGGCACTGTACAACAGTTCAACATCCTGTCATGTATTGCCAGTGTTGCACATGTGATACACATGGGACAATGGCTAGCCGGATGGTATTCACAGGGCTGGTTATCAACTATAGCATGTACAGCCAAGATCATGTAGAAGTGTGTATGCCCTGGGCCATGTATGGGCAAAAGATGTCAGGTTTTCTGGCTGTATCCAACAGCCATGTTCCCGGCGACATGTGAATCAGTGCCACATTACTGATCCAGATAGTCACTGATACATCTACCATGCGGTCATCGCACCATGTGTGACAGAGATGACATGTGCAGATTTGCTGGACAGGGTTGCATGGTATGGCAGGTGTATGTCACATGTATAGCACAGGGATCTGCCCAGCATGTGGCGACCCTTATACTAGGACGGTGGCTGTCCATGACGTATGTCTTTCAGATCAGGATATGTACGTGTAGCATGTCCAACATCATAGTGTTGCACATGTCTTTATGCAGGGTAGGCAGCATGCTGCATAGTGAAGATGAGGATTGTGAAGGCTGGTGATGCCCATCCAAGCATGGCCAATACCCCTTAAAGGTGATATGTGATCCGATATTGGTCACGTGAGTGCTGAGTATGGCTGTCCAATGATCTCCATGCTCATGGATGGCACCCTGTCATGACGTGCGTTGCCTCTTATGACTACATAATAGGCCTGGTGATGTCAGTAGCTCAGGGAGGTAAACTGCACAGCACTATCCCTTACACACAGTGTCCATAATGTTGACCGCTGCTGAGGTGGTAGTTAATGGGTACAGGGTTATTAACATAGCGGTGACAATGCAATAAGCAGCTGTCAGATTGTGCACATATGTCACGCACCTCACCCACAAAGCCCATGCTGTATGTTGTCCACAACACTGAGTCAGCTATTGCTCCTAGGTCATGGCCATTCACATTCTCACATATGCAGATGCCACCCATTTGTCTGTGTGGTATGGGCTACAATGACAGGGGAGTACAACACATTAACACTGTTTTACTGTAGCTGCCACTGGTGTGCTATGCACATGTCACTCAGACACCTTTTGTAGTGTTGCTTCTGTGAACAGGCCACTGGTAGAACATTCCTGTGACATATGATGGTACATGTAGTATACTGAGTGTAGGTGGAACACAGTATGGGTGATGATGTCCTCTGACCTGTCACAGGTATGCTATGCAGTGTGTATTTATTGGTACTGTCATCTACATCTGTACTGCTAACAACATCTACATTGATTAAGGTTCAAAGACTTTCAGACCATACTCAGCAGGGTAGTAGTGCTGTGCCTCCCATTATGAGTGGCATCTCCACTTTGTGGGTTGTGATAACTGCTAGTGTGATCCATTCCATTTTTTCACAGACTGCCATGAACCTATGTTTTACATGGCAGTGTATGTGTAGAGCCAACTGTTTTGCCATATGTGTATTATACGACCAGGGATTTGGATCGGTCACATGCAGCTGGAGTGTACCTTGTACCGTCATAGTTATGGTTACAGGGGCTCTGTCATGTTCATGGATATGTGATTGTGTACCTATTGGGAGGCAGTGAGTTTAAATTATCCAACACCCTATCTGTATTACTTATTCATGCTCAGCACTTGTTCAGAACATATACACACTTCATGAGCTACTAATTACTTTATCACTCAAGCCTACTCATTTCCTACAGGTAAACACTGTTTGTCCTTACATTTCCAGCATGCTTACAGTACAACATGTACACAGTCAATGCTCACCTCCTACATACGACCCTACAGCCTGTGGGAGATGCACATATGTAGCCATGCTGGAGGTAATGCTCTCTCCAACCCAGACTTACCCTGACAATCATGTGGGGATGTTAAACATTTGCAGCACACCCCACTCATCACATAGTCTCAGTAGATCTCCACCACCACAGACCACACATAGTAAGAGTACAACATTTGCGGAGCCTCACCATACTACTCTATGTAGGCAACAGAGGCAGCCCCCATCACCAAACACAACACCAATTACTTATAGCCCATAGACTCATGTGTGCCCGTCAACTACAGCCAATAGGGTGTTATAACATACCCAACACCCTACTCATAGGTGACTCTGTAGGCGGTCACACTGATGTCCCACTCAGCAGGCCACACAAGGTGATAGTCACTGTCATCTGGCTGTTGGGTAACAGGATTCACAACATGACCTATGCACTCAGGTCACTCCTCAACAGGTACAATATGACTGTCATTCTCCACGTTAGTGTGAATGCCCTGAGATGTAACTTCCTGGACTACATGTACAGGGACATGCAATAGCTCTCCGATCTTGTAGCCCAGGCAGGTATCGCCCTAGCCCTGAGAAGCATTCTGCATTAGTCCAGACTGATGACACAGTAGAACAACAGAATTATTCACGTCAACAGTTGTCTATGCTTCTGGTGTCATTCCAAGGGTATCCAGTATCTGTCTGCTTTGACTGACATGGTCGACAAACCACAATGCTTTGCCACAGATGGCCTGCACCTGTTGGCCCTGGGATTATGGGTAACATCTCAGGCTCTTGCTGCTCCTATACTGCCTGTTTTAGACACATTTCAGACACATATTCACCACCAGAACAGGTACAGGCAAGCAAAACCTGAGGGTATTGTTACTCAATGCTTGACATCTTCATCTCAAACCCACTTATCCAAGGCACTCCTTATAATGGACCACTTTGATGTCTCTGCAGTAACTGTGACCTGCTTCTAGACTCCAAAGAGCACCCCTGCACTGACAGACTATTACACAGACCACACCTTTCAGTCATGTAACCAGGATCGGAACACCCACGGCGGAGGTGTGTCCATATTTCACAGGGATGTACACACCTCCATGCTGGTTGCTTAGCATGATGCATCAGAGGCAATCCAAGTGCAACTAACTGTGTCCAGAACTGCTATACAAATTGCAGCTTGCTATGGATTCCACACCATACCCCATGGTTAACGGGCCTCATTTCTTGGTGTACTGGAAAGTAGGGTTCAAACAGGAACCACTGATGTGACACTGACACTACCCCACACCTAACTGTGATACCTAATCATGTACCGACACATTAGGCCAACACTTTCGTGGGTTAATAAACTCCATTCGGCTGGATCAACCTATAGACACCATCACCAAGGCCAACAATATTGTAGACCTGGACATTACCAACATGTGTGACTGGTGTTACACACCTGGGGTATCCCCTCGTTGGTCAATTCTGAACATATGTTAATCACCCTTGTTATCCACATCCTGGCACCACACCCTTCATGGAAAACACAGTACAATATTTCTACAAAGCCAACTTCACGATTTGTATGACAGAAGTAGTAAATGCCATTACACCCGTGCAGATGGACAATATAGTTACAAACACAGAAACATTCCCAACTGCACTTCATTAGCACTTACACGACTGCATGGCTCATGCTATCCCAAAAAGAGCCATGACAGTACCCACCACATAATGGATGCCCCTCTGAGGGTCCACTGCCATGGACATACTGCACGACACAAGGAGACAGTTGCAAAGTAGGGCACACTCCCATGGGTGGGGTAGCTCCCTAGTCAGCCTCAGTAGGATTCTGGGATCCCTTCTTACATCCTCCAACACTAGCTATGTAAACATTACTGCAACACATTCAAAGGACTACCACTAAGCGTTATGGAGGTATGTCACTACTGTCGATGGCGATACCCACATCTGCTCTGACATACAACGGTTAGGCAGAAACATTACAGAACCGACTGATATTGGCAACAACCTGGCAGCTAACTTTACACCCCTCTCACACCCTAAAGGGCCCACATCTATACAGGATCAATGCAGAGTCCCTGCAGTCACAACTACGCTGTTCAGACCTGCTCATTCTAAAGCCTGGAACACACACTTCATGTGACCATCCAACATCCCAGGCTGCGATTTACACAAACCTCAGAACGACATGGCTCCCCACTTGGGCACCAGATTCACTAATAACCTTTTATCAGGCATTGTGGACCCTGAATGGCACACAGCAACAGTTATCACACTCCACAGAGGTGGCACCACAATGGACCAGAGGAACTATTGCCCTATACACCTGACTAGACTGTTCTGCAAGGCTATTGAGAACATCATCATGGAAGTCATTCACAGAGACATTGTTGGCCTCCAAACCTTTGATACCACCCAGTTTGGAGTTTTGAGGGCCACACCATGGCTCCTACACCTGGTGGAGTCCTGTGAGACAGTTACCAAGGTAGTAGATGATGGTAAGGGGGTCCACACAGCCTACCTTGCCCTCTCATTGCCTTTCAACACCGTTTACCATTCTAGTATTGTCAATATACACATCCACCTGCACAGCGACCCATACGTCTTGAGATGTTATGCAAAGTGGCTCACGGACAGGACACATGCGGTGAGGGTAGCATACCGCAGTTCCTACTGTATATCAGTTACAATTGGCATTCCCCAGTCCTCGGTCATAGGGACCCTCATGTTTGTTATATGCTTCCCTGATGTACAGTCTAGCACAGAAAGACTTTCCCTGAATAGGTTTCCAGACGACTGCAAACTAAGGGCCATGATTGATTCATCAGCTAATATACACACTCTCCATACAGATATCACTGTGACGGATACCTGGTGACGGTAACATGGCCTCAAGCAGCATGGCAGATGGTGCATAGACATCCCCTTTGGATTACAACAATCACCCTGTGACTATCACATAGGTGGTAGTCCCCTACATACATAAGACATTATAAGGGATCTTAGTACACACATAGATAGCACCCACTCCTTTGATAACCTTATTGCCAAGGGGGCATGGATATCCTTCTACATGGCCACCCTAATCTGTAATGGTTTGTATCTGGAACAAAGGCTGCCATTGTACCTCTATACTCCTGACTTATGAAACACATTCAGGGGTACAACACTCCCTTTGGGGTGTACCTTACTGGACAGCAATGGCTTTAAATACCACAATATTAACGCACCAACAGTATTACTCACCTCCAAAGGATGACGTATGCAGCACAACTACTGAAACCCCAACTGTAGTCATTTGCATACTGCATACTCAGAGGTGACCTCTGCTGAACATACAAGGCCCATGTCCACACCAATATTGATGGATATGCTCCACATAAGCAACATAAGCAAAAGCCACTGAGAGCGACATGCTCTGGGATATGTACCCAAACGCAATGATGAGTAGCACGTGCTGGAGGGATACATTCCTGAAACGGACACTCACCATGCTTTGGAACATGATTCCTATGTACATCAGGCAGGGACCCTCACTAGCACTCTTCATGAGATACCTCAATGGGTGGATGGGGAACAGACATGTACGACAGGGATTACTGCAGTGGCTGTACTGTCCATAGGTGCAGGAAATAAATGGCTGTGCTGTTCACAGGCACAGGACACTAACCTAGGGAGGTGCCGCCATTGACAACACTGTATTAGGGCTTACAAATGGACATGGCCAGACAGCATAGTACCTAACTATGAACCTATGAAGCTATTACATGTCCTTTGTGCATGGATAATTGAGTAGCTCTTCCATTTCAATTAGCTATCATGCTGTTACACTGTCTAGTGACTACAAGATATATGTATCCTGTTATTGTGTATTGTACAGTCCAATACACATACCTTATGTTTGCATAATATACCAGTCATGCTATGTAAAATATTTGACTTATCTACCTACAATACTGTACTTTTCACATATTTGAAACCATATCCCATAATGCAAAGCATAATTGCACAGCAGGACCACCTTAGGCATGTTATTCTCATTATACACCCATACATATGCCTACTGTTACAGTATATCAACATAAAATATCCCCTGTTATGGCACGTACTTGTTGGACAAACCCTACCACCAACATCGGCTGGAGTGGAATTGTTATGTTTAAAGCCCTTATGTAGCATCCCTTGTGGTGTCTGAGGTGTTTACCTTGTGGCCCACAGCAGTACACACAGTTTCTACAAGTGTTACTATGCTCAACAAGACATCACTACATAATACCTTTTCCCACTGTCTGCATTACGTATACTTTCATTAATACAGAACAGGCACTACATACACTAACATACTGAGTGTTCTACATGCCTTCTTAGTGGTCTGACTATACGATAATATCTGTGTTACTCCTTTCCTCTTTAAAAGATTCAATGGTATGAGCATACAGTTTGAATGTATGGCAAGCCATCGTTTTATACGTGGATACCTGTAACATGTGGTATCCTGCCACCAATTGGTGTTCTGGAGTAAATTATTACATGCACATCAGCTGTGCAGCTACTCCATTGGCCAATTACATGGCAACAGTGGTGTATAATTGAATATTCCACTTGGGCGTTGTCCTTTTGCCCTACCTTCGAGGGAGACAGTCTGGATGTATTGTATTGTGATGAATTGCAGCAGCTATTTGGAGAGACACAGATACTTTGAATTCATGTCCCCCGTGGATTGTGTGTGACGGCTACAGTAAATAGTTCTACATGTGAGTGTAGCTGTTATCTCAACCATCTGATACGAGACTATTGCAAACAAAACCTGTAACATTGGCATCTGTTCCATTGTACAACAGCAACGATTTCACATGGCGCCATTACAAGTGTGTCTGTCACAAGGTATGTTAACACTTTTGCAGATGTCATTGAGTGAGTGGATGTTTGTGATGTTATTACAGTCTGTATTGCAATTGTTTCAGGTGTGGGGGAGATGTAGGTGGGTGTACATAGCAGATAAAGGTTTGTGGGGACTGCATTTATATATATATATTCCATATGCGTGTGGGGGCCCCTTCCCTAATTGAAGACCTGTCATTTAGTAGACTAATACTATGGTTATTGCAGGCTTATTCATTAAACCATTGTCAATTGGTTCCTATATAGCAAGCAGGTGAGGTTGATCCTTCAATCCCTCTGAAATACATCGATATGTACTGAACTGTTGCTACATGAAAGCTGTCTTGTGTATTTCTGTCACAAATATTTGCACTCATTGCAGTTGTGTTGGTGACTCCAACTCTTTGGCTTGGGTTGCCACCTTTTCAATTGACCATATTGGGACATTTGCAGGGCACACATCAGGGTTTAGAGGCTGACACAAACCCACTATCAGTACAAAGGATATAACTTACTTTTGCCCTAAATTAAACCTTATTCTTGTAGCATTTTAGCTGCTTATTATGTTTCTTGTACAATTTACGTATTTGAGATACGGACATAACTATTTCATGCAACTATTACTTAATATATGGGACATCATTATGTCCTACAATCTCGGTACATTTGCCCTTTTTAATATTTGTTGTCAGGACACAACTGGCCAAAGAGGGACTGTCCCTCTCAAAGTGGGACAGGTGGTAACCGTATGCCTAAGGCCGGCTATGACCACAACTACTGTAATAATCTACCTCCGAGTTAGCACGAACAGACCCATGATGCAAACACACAAACACACATTACAGTCCCACAGAAACACACACTGCACTCTCAACATGCACTTACACACACTACAACAATCGGAACCACACTTAAACACAGTACCTACCTGGACCGCAGCGCCAGCAGCAATAACTAAATGTCCCTTAACATCGTGATAATATTACTCACGGTTATACTGTTCCAGTACTCTGGACTTTCGGTCTTTAAGCCTTGTGATTATGCGTGTCGGTATGTTAAGCATTCGGTAGTTGGCAGAATCCTATTCATTTGTACCTCCATGGTTGTGTACATGTCATTAACCTGTCTATATATTCTCAGATATATGTATTTCCGTATATATATCAACATACATCTCTCTATCACCCTTTCTATGCCTATTTGATATATATATATATATATATATATATAGACAGGGAGAAGGAGAGAGAGTGTACACACCTTTCGTTGGGTACATGGCGGTGTATTCTGTTTGCTGAACCCCGCTCTTTTGTGTTTTAACCTGTCACAATTCACACCTGCTGTTGGCACATCTCGGGTAGCTTAGTGGTAGGTGATTGTGTACATGGTTGTGTGTTCTACTCCTGCCAGTGGTCGTTTTGCCTCTCAGAGCAGGCACTATTAGTACATGGGTGAATAATGCTGGTTTCACCTGTTCTGGACATCCTTGACCGTGATCTGTGTGGAATTCAGCAAAGCTTAGACCTGTTTTGCGCATATCCGTGTAGTTCTGTTTAAATGGTGCTTACCATCACTTGACGCCGCATAAACCCACTAACGTGCTTGCACGTGCTCTAATGACCTACATCCAACATCCATTATTCGTGCCATCGGGATTACATAACGGACCTTGCAGGACGTGGAATCAGGTACATACACGACACAGTCAGTGGCTTTACCACTTGGTCATCTGGTGTTTGTACAGGTGTTAATGGTGTTTTGTATGTGGACTGTACTATGGCTGTTCCTCCATACTGCAGTCAAATGTGTAACTCAGTTAGTTTACATATGGATGATACCACTTCATGGTATGTCCAAGTGATGTCTAATGGATGTACTCCAGCATTGGGGATCTATGTCAAAGTGAGCCACACACTGTAATGTGCTACACCTTCACACAACCATAACTGGAGAATGCTGGGGTGGTGGATACCTGTCATGGGTACTCCCCATGCTTTGGCACTACATCCCAAATTAAATTATATGGAGGCCCTCATTAACAGACAGGGGAATCCATGCAGAGTAGGTAGGGAACAGTGGTTACACATGTGGATCCCGCAATTGGCTCTGCTCCACAAAGGGACAGTTGGTTGACCGATAGGGTGGCGATAGCAGGCACATTTTGCCTAGGCTGCTGAATGGCCTTTGAAAATAGGGCATGTACCTACCAATGTACCTAGGAACCTATACATACAGTATCAACATATGCTGTTAGCTTCATTTACTGTTCAGGTGTTGACTTTCCTTGTTCCAATAGCTGTTGCGTGTGCAGTAGTTGAGAGCTGCCTATGTAGGATTCACACAGTAGGCCACCTATACATTACAATTTGCAGTTTGTCGTGTGTGTGTGCCATCCGTTTTACTGTGTGTGCAGGTGGAGAAGTGTGTCAGTCCGTAGGGGCCTACACTGTCAGTGTATGTGCTATACATTCCTTCTTTACCAAGGCGTGGGCATATTGGGCACACCTCCATCTGCCTAGTGGGGCTGGCACAGGTTGTTTGTGGTCTGAATCCCTCTGTGCCTGTGATGGCCTTGGCAATTGCGGTGGGCTGTGAGGGCCTTCACCATTATGTCCCTGCTGCAGCTGTTTCTGCAAGATCATATTATGTAGCATGGCACATACTATGAAGATGTGGGCACACGTGCCTGGAGAGTACTGCAAGGCTCCACCAGATATGTCCAAGCAATGGAACCGTGATTTCAGCATCCCAAACACATGCTCTATGATGATTCTGGTTTGTGCGTGTGCCTCATTATGGCATTCTTGCATGGGTTTGTGTGCATTTCTGATGGGAGTCATCATCCACGGCTCCAGTGCATAGCCAGCATCCCCCACAAGGTGGCCATATGGGATGCCCCCCCTGACAAATACCTGATACAGCTGTGAGGCATGCCAGATGTGGGAGTCATGGTAGCTTTCAAGGCTGCCAGCACACACATCTGTGATAATGCCCTGGGCATTGCACATGACCTGGCAGTTGATGGAGTGGTATCCCTTACAGTTTGTGTAGCGCCTACCATGGTCTCCGGGTTGTGACTTGATATGTATGTGCATGCAGTCTATTGCACCCAGTACCTCCGGGTAATGTGCCACATGGTGGAAGAGACTCATATTGCTACCAACTCCTCCTGAGTTCGGGGGAAGTATATATGCTCACTGGCATGTGGTAACATGGCATCCAGGAACTGGTGGAGTACCCTGGATGCTGATGCCTGTGAGATCCCCATGATATCTCCAGTTGGCCTTTGAAAGGTACCTGTGGCTAGTATTCTCTGGCTTACACATACCTTTGTGTCCACTGGGATGGGTTCCCCTCTGTTGTTTCTGGCTCTCAGGCGTGGCCGGCACAGCTCAACTATTTGCTGTATGATGTCCCTGTCCACCCTGTAACACTCTACTATCTCCAGATCATGTAGCCCCTGGTAGGTTACCCTTGGTCTGAACACTCTTCTCCTCCTCCGGGGCCTGAGGTGGTTGTCAGCATCGTCCTCCACAACACCTTCAGTCTCCAACACATGCTGATGAATCACAGCTATGGCAGCTCCCAACAAGTACATTGCAAAAGTTCCCCATCTGTTTACACTGATGGTGCGGTGTTTGGGAATACACAAGTGTGTGTGAGGTGCCTTCACAGTTTATACTATTGTGCTTTGAACACTGATGATGTCATAGGGTGTGTATGTACATTCGGAGCTGCAGGGTATGTTGTGTTTTACCACAGATACTGCTATTGTGCTGCCTTTGGTGTTAAATTACATTTAGCTGCCATGGATTACCTCTTGCCCTTGCCTCCACTTTTCTTAACGATTCCCCTCCCATTGTCTGGCATGCATCCAGCAGCCTGCTTTCTTGTTTTGTACTTTCCCAAACCAGGATTGTCTTGTGAAATGTGTTCTATTGCCAATCTACTGCAGGTTTGCTTTGCTCGGCGATTACAGTTCTCTTTTCTTTGCAATCCGACACCTCCCCTATCCTGTTCTGCAGGTTGCTGTTAGCAGCCTTGTTAGCTGGCGTCAATTGCCCGTTGTGAGTTAATAGGTGTTAGTTGCTCAGTTGTACTCCAATTACCCTACTGTAGCATTACCTTATTGTCTTCCCCTACACTTCCTTTTTGGGCTGTGGTGTGTGGCGTGTGAGTCCACTTACCAGGTTTCGGGCACATTTTCATCCATGTACACATGCTCTTTTGGGCACCATGTGTGCTCTCAGCTGAGCAAAGCTATACCTACATCCATGCCCCTGTCCTGCGGCTTTGCTTAGCAATGGGCAGCCCGGATTTGCATTGCTCCAATGTGCTTACAGCTGCAGTGGCACACACCACTGCTGATGTCATGTATTCCTCCAGACCACTCCTCAGTGTTGTAGTGCTGCATCGTATTGTACATCCTTAGGCTGGCGGGACATTTGCGATTCACTATTACTTGCCTCATTTGCATGGCATTGACTACTAATTCATAGTTACTGCATCGAATACTGTCACAGGCCCTTAGCAACCCTTACAGCTTGGTTGTGGTGTAGCATGCATACCATTGACTATTATGGTGAAATCATGATTTGTGTTACATTGCTATTTTATGACATTTGTATATATTTTCCTTGTGTTCCCATTTATGCACACATGCCCTATGGTTGTACTTTGCGTTACTGTGGCCATGACATTAAATGTTATTTTGTATGTGTTGTGCATCTTTTGTTATGGCATTGACTGTACATTTAGCGATTGGCATATGTTACCTTTGTAATACATGAGTCTGGTCTGCTTCCAAGGCTCCGATGTTCTGTTTGTCTACATGTAAACCGATTTTTTTTGGTTTACATTTCTGTAGGCTTACACTACACCTACGCTACTTCATGAATCGCTATGTACCTTCATTTGCATGCTGCAGTACTGTGCATGGGGTGATTTGCATACCTACGCCATGAGCTGCACAGATCTGGCGTACGCTGGTAGTGCACATGGAACTGGATCGTACCTGAATCGCTCGGCGGCCATATTTGGCGTTATACCACCTGCGCTACGCCTGCACCTGGCACAAGCTTCATGAATCCCGGGGATAGTGTTTTTACTTCTGATGCAATTTGATATCAATAGAGGCATAGTTGGGACATGCACTATATTCAACACACTGAAAAGAATTCATATACTCACTCATAATGGAAACAAAATATATTCAAACCTTACAGCTTGGCATATTCTTATGGCCAC